>NW_027459054.1:27500-32500 GCF_050624435.1 Tenrec ecaudatus | reverse complement strand
GTTAGGGTTAGGGTTAAGGTTAGGGTTAGCGTTAGGGTTAGGGTTAGGGTTAAGGTTAGGGTTAATGTTAGGATTAGGGTTAGGGTTAGGGTTAGCGTTAGAGTTAGGGTTAGGGTTAGGGTTAGGGTTAGTGTTAGGGTTAGCGTTATGGTTAGGGTTAGGTTTAGGGTTAGGGTAAGGGTTAATGTTAGGGTTAGGGTTAGGGTTAATGTTAGGGTTGGCGTTAGGTTAGGATTATGGTTAGCGTTAGGGTTAGGGTTAGGGTTAGGGTTAGAGTAAGCGTTACGGTTAGGGTTAGGATTAGGGTTAGCCTTAGGGTTAGGGTTAGCGTTAGGGTGAGGGTTAGGGTTAGGTTTAGGGTTAGGGTTAGGGTTAGGGTTAGCGTTAGGGTTAGGTTTAGGGTTAGGGTTAGGGTTAGGGTTAGGGTTAGCGTTAGGGTTAGTGTTAGGGTTAGGGTTAGGGTTAGCGTTAGGGTTAGGGTTAGGGTTAGGGTTAATGTTAGGGTTAGCGTTAGGGTTAGGTTTAGGGTTAGGTTTAGCGTTAGGGTTAGGGTTAGGGTTAGGGTTAGCGTTAGGGTTAGGGTTAGGGTTAGGGTTAGGGTTAGGGTTAATGTTAGGGTTAGCGTTAGGGTTAGGTTTAGGTTTAGGGTTAGCGTTAGGTTTAGGGTTAGGGTTAGGGTTAGCGTTAGGGTTAGGGTTAGTGTTAGGGTTAGGGTTAGGGTTAGGCTTAGGGTTAGGGTTAGGGTTAGGGTTAGGGTTAGGGTTAGGTTTAGCTTTAGGCTTAGGGTTAGGCTTAGCGTCAGCGTTAGGGTTAGGGTTAGGGTTAGGGTTAGCGTTAGGATTAGGGTTAGGGTTAGGGTTAGGGTTAGGGTTAGGGTTAGGGTTAGGGTTACCGTTAGGGTTAGGTTTAAGTTAAGGGTTTGGATTAGGGTTAGGGTTAGGGTTAGGGTTAGGGTTAGCGTTAGGTTTAGTGTTAGGGTTAGGATTAGCGTTAGGGTTAGGTTAAGGTTAGGGTTAGGGTTAGGGTTAGTTTTAGGATTAGGGTTAGGGTTAGGCTTAGCGTTAGGGTAGGGTTAGCGTTAGCGTTAGGGTTAGCCTTAGGGTTAGGGTTAGGGTTAGGGTTAGGGTTAGCGTTAGGGTTAGGGTGAGATTTAGAGTTAGGGTTAGCCTTAGGGTTAGGGTTAGGGTTAGCGTTAGCGTTAGGGTTAGGGTTAGGTTTAGCTTTAGGGTTAGGGTTAGCGTTAGGGTTAGGGTTAGGGTTAGTGTTAGGGTTAGGGGTAGTGTTAGGGTTAGGGTTATGGTTAGGGTAGGGTTAGGGTTAGGGTTAGGGCTAGGGTTAGGGTTAGCGTTAGCGTTAGGGTTAGGGTTAGGGTTAGGGTTAGCGTTAGCGTTAGGGTTAGGGTTAGGGTTAGGGTTAGGGTTAGGGTTAGCGTTAGGGTTAGGGTTAGGGTTAGGGTTAGGGTTAGCGTTAGGGTTAGGGTTAGGTTTAGGGTTAGGGTCTGGTTTAGGCTTAGGGTTAGCGTTAGGGTTAGGGTTAGGGTTAGCGTTAGAGTTAGGGTTAGGGTTTGGGTTAGCGTTAGCATTAGGGTTAGGGTTAGGTTTAGGGTTAGGGTTAGGGTTAGGGTTAGGGTTAGGGTTAGCGTTAGGGTTAGGTTTAGGGTTAGGGTTAGGGTTAGCGTTAGGGTTAGGGTTGCGGTTAGGGTTAGGGTTAGGCTTAGGGTTAGGGTTAGGGTTAGCGTTAGCGTTAGGGTTAGGGTTAGGGTTAGGTTAGGGTTAGGGTTAGCGTTAGGGTTAGGGTTAGGGTTAGGGTTAGCGTTAGGGTTAGGGTTGAGGTTAGGGTTAGGGTTAGTCTTAGGGTTAGGGTTAGGGTTAGCGTTAGCGTTAGGGTTAGGGTTAGGGTTAGGGTTAGGGTTAGCGTTAGGGTTAGGGTTGAGGTTAGGGTTAGGGTTAGTCTTAGGGTTAGGGTTAGGGTTAGCGTTAGCGTTAGGGTTAGCGTTAGGGTTAGGGTTAGGGTTAGGGTTAGGGTTAGGTTTAGCGTTAGGGTTAGGTTTAGGGTTAGGGTTAGGGTTAGCGTTAGGGTTAGGGTTGCGGTTAGGGTTAGGGTTAGGCTTAGGGTTAGGGTTAGGGTTAGCGTTAGCGTTAGGGTTAGGGTTAGGGTTAGGGTTAGGTTAGGGTTAGGGTTAGCGTTAGGGTTAGGGTTAGGGTTAGGGTTAGCGTTAGGGTTAGGGTTGAGGTTAGGGTTAGGGTTAGGCTTAGGGTTAGGGTTAGGGTTAGCGTTAGCGTTAGGGTTAGGGTTAGGGTTAGGGTTAGGGTTAGCGTTAGGGTTAGGGTTAGGGTTAGGGTTATGGTTAGCGTTAGGGTTACGGTCAGGGTTTGGGTTAGGGTTAGGGTTAGGATTAGGGTTAATGTTAGGGTTAGCGTTAGGGTTAGGGTTAGGTTTAGCGTTAGCGTTAGGGTTAGGGTTAGGGTTAGGGTTAGGGTTAGGGTTAGGGTTAGGGTTAGGGTTAGGGTTAGGGTTAGTGTTAGCGTTAGGGTTAGGGTTAGGGTTAGGGTTAGGGTTAGGGTTAGGGTTAGGGTTAGGGTTAGCGTTAGGGTTAGTGTTAGGGTTAGGGTTAG
Organism: Tenrec ecaudatus; assembly: GCF_050624435.1. Taxonomy (NCBI): domain Eukaryota; kingdom Metazoa; phylum Chordata; class Mammalia; order Afrosoricida; family Tenrecidae; genus Tenrec; species Tenrec ecaudatus. The sequence continues at coordinate 29,885 of NW_027459054.1, read as the reverse complement.
GATTAGCGTTAGGGTAGGGTTAGCGTTAGCGTTAGGGTTAGGGTTAGGGTTAGGGTTAGCGTTAGGGTTAGTGTTAGGTTTAGAGTTAGGGTTAGCGTTAGGGTTAGGGTTAGTGTTAGGGTTAGGGTTAGGGTTAGCGTTAGGGTTAGGATTAGGGTTAGGGTTAGGGTTAGCGTTAGGGTAGGGTTAGCGTTAGCGTTAGGGTTAGGGTTAGGGTTAGCGTTAGGGTTAGGGTTAGGATTAGGGTTAGGGTTAGGTTTAGGATAAAGGTTAGGGTTAGGGTTAGGGTTAGGGTTGGGTTTAGGTATAGGTTTAGGGTTAGGGTTAGGGTTAGGGTTAGTGTTAGGGTTAGGTTTAGGGTTAGGGTTAGGGTTAGGGTTAGGGTTAGGGTTAGCGTTAGGGTTAGGTTTAGGGTTAGGGTTAGCGTTAGGGTAAGGGTTAGGGTTAGGGTTAGGGTTAGGGTTAGGGGTAGTGTTAGGATTAGGGTTAGGGTTAGGGGTAGGGTTAGGGTTAGGGTTAGGGCTAGGGTTACGGTTAGCGTTATCGTTAGGGTTAGGGTTAGTGTTAGCGTTAGCGTTAGGGTTAGGCTTAGGGTTAGGGTTAGCGTTAGGGATAGGGTTAGGGTTAGGGTTAGCGTTAGGGTTAGGGTTAGGGTTAGGGTTAGGGTTAGGGTTAGGGTTAGCTTTAGGGTTACGGTTAGCGTTAGCGTTAGGGTTAGGGTTAGGGTTAGGGTTAATATTAGGGTTAGCCTTAGGGTTAGGGTTAGGGTTAGGGTTAGCGTTAGGGTTAGGGTTAGGGTTAGGGTAAGGGTTAGGTTTAGCGTTAGGGTTAGGTTTAGGGTTAGGGTTAGGGTTAGCGTTAGCGTTAGGGTTAGCGTTAGGGTTAGGGTTACGGTTAGCGTTAGGGTTAGGGTTAGGATTAGGGTTAGGGTTAGGTTTAGGTTTAGGGTAAAGGTTAGGGTTAGAGTTAGGGTTAGGGTTAGGTTTAGGGTTAATGTTAGGGTTAGCGTTAGGGTTAGGTTTAGGTTTAGGGTTAGCGTTAGGGTTAGGGTTAGGGTTAGGGTTAGCGTTAGCGTTAGGGTTATGGTTAGGGTTAGGGTTAGGGTTATGGTTAGCGTTAGCGTTAGGGTTAGAGTTAGGGTTAGGGTTAGGGTTAGGGTTAGGGTTAGGCTTAGGGTTAGGGTTAGGGTTAGGGTTAGGGTTAGCGTTAGCGTTAGGGTTAGGGTTAGGGTTAGGGTTAGGGTTAGGGTTAGCGTTAGGGTTAGTGTTAGGGTTAGGGTTAGGATTAGCGTTAGGGTAGGGTTAGCGTTAGCGTTAGGGTTAGGGTTAGGGTTAGGGTTAGGGTTAGGCTTAGGGTTAGGATTAGGGTTAGGGTTAGGGTTAGCGTTAGGGTAGGGTTAGCGTTAGCATTAGGGTTAGGGTTAGGGTTAGCGTTAGGGTTAGTGTTAGGTTTAGAGTTAGGGTTAGCGTTAGGGTTAGGGTTAGGGTTAGCGTTAGCGTTAGGGTTAGGGTTAGGATTAGGGTTAGGGTTAGGTTTAGGATAAAGGTTAGGGTTAGGGTTAGGGTTAGGGTTGGGTTTAGGTATAGGTTTAGGGTTAGGGTTAGGGTTAGGGTTAGTGTTAGGGTTAGGTTTAGGGTTAGGGTTAGGGTTAGGGTTAGGGTTAGCGTTAGGGTTAGGTTTAGGGTTAGGGTTAGCGTTAGGGTAAGGGTTAGGGTTAGGGTTAGGGTTAGGGTTAGGGGTAGTGTTAGGATTAGGGTTAGGGTTAGGGGTAGGGTTAGGGTTAGGGTTAGGGCTAGGGTTACGGTTAGCGTTATCGTTAGGGTTAGGGTTAGTGTTAGCGTTAGCGTTAGGGTTAGGGTTAGGCTTAGGGTTAGGGTTAGCGTTAGGGATAGGGTTAGGTATAGGGTTAGCGTTAGGGTTAGGGTTAGGGTTAGGGTTAGGGTTAGGGTTAGGGTTAGCTTTAGGGTTACGGTTAGCGTTAGCGTTAGGGTTAGGGTTAGGGTTAGGGTTAATATTAGGGTTAGCCTTAGGGTTAGGGTTAGGGTTAGGGTTAGCGTTAGGGTTAGGGTTAGGGTTAGGGTTAGGGTTAGGTTTAGCGTTAGGGTTAGGTTTAGGGTTAGGGTTAGGGTTAGCGTTAGCGTTAGGGTTAGGGTTACGGATAGGGTTAGGGTTAGGCTTAGGGTTAGGGTTAGGGTTAGCGTTAGCGTTAGCGTTAGGGTTAGGGTTAGGGTTAGGGTTAGGGTTAGCGTTAGGGTTAGCGTTAGGGTTAGGGTTAGGATTAGCGTTAGGGTAGGGTTAGCGTTAGCGTTAGGGTTAGGGTTAGGGTTAGGGTTAGCGTTAGGGTTAGTGTTAGGTTTAGAGTTAGGGTTAGCGTTAGGGCTAGGG